>NC_135869.1:5293961-5308961 GCF_031162955.1 Sander vitreus | reverse complement strand
AAGTCAGTGCTAAAAGCGAACTGGAGATCAGAAATATGACTACGTCTAAGTTTCCAACCAAGCCGCCCCACTGTAGGCTAACTGTAGTTTAAAAAAAGGTCTTAAAAATAGATTTAAAAACTAATTCCCAGTGGCTTAGGCCTGGTGGGGGCAACTTAAGCCCGGTGGGCCACCAGCTTGCAATACACTGGGGGAAACCCTGAGTAAATCCTCAAGAACCGGGAGTTCTCAAACTTTGAAAATGCTGTGATTACACTGCTCTCGTTAACATCTGCTCTAGAACAAAAGCGCATTGGTCATGTTGTATTTGTGCAAAACTGATGGAAAAATGTAAATCAAAGCTGAAACATTTCTTCTGTAATAGCCCAAACTCTGTAATATTGTAAAATTGTCGAGGACTGTGCTGCTGTTTCAGCAAACACTGACGTTATTTTTTCATAGTAAAATAAAAATAAGAAATACTCTATTCCGAGAAGTTTGGGCAGATTCTACTGTGACAACTTTCCTTGAATTAGGTTTGGCAAACATGCTGCCTGCTCCTTCCAAGTTGCACTTAAAGTTGGAGTCAGCGATTCTGAAGAAAGATTGTTGACATTTGAACTCAACACTCAAACAGATATACCCCTCCCGTCAGTGCTCCTGTTTTTACTGTCCCTCACTCCCACTTCATTTCTGTTTACTGTACACATCCATGGCCTTTCCCCTGTCCTGTGCATGAGTTCTCTCTACCACTGCCAATACAAACATTCCTAGTTAGAGAAAGGGTGAAAAGTAAAGACGGTTTGCCTGGGACCCCAAATCAAAAGAAAGAAAAACCTTTGGGGGAAAGTATACTGTAGATGCTCATATCTTGAATGCAGCAGTAACAATTATATTATATTGTTTGTAACATGCAAAAAATGAATTAGGCTAAAACTGTACTTTGAGAGCACTGGTGGGGATCTAACACAATCATTGTGTCTTGAATTGTATAAGAAATGGCTTATCCGACCCTTCTATATGTACTTCTTCTGTAAAGAGAGCCTATTTCATTCATTGCATTTTTCCTTGTCCTGTTCTTTTCTCTTTTCACAGACATCCTTACAATGATGAAAATAAGACAGTAAAGCGTGAAAACAGTAGTACACAATGTTTTACCCAGATTTTCAGTCTTGTGTGTGAATTACACTCTCAAACTTTCCATGTAGTCTTTACTCAGTCTCTTTAGGAAATAGTGATGTTGCGATTGTAATAATTATTGTAAAATCAACCAGACACTGCATTTTTTTCAAGGGCTTGTCCTTTTTTTAATTATTTTTTGCAATAATTCCATTATATATTGGTCATATGCTTAACATGCGTGCACATTTTTATTTTTCCAGCATAAAATAGGCAATTTTTACTCTTATTTGATTTTTTTTATTACACAGTACCATAGCTGGCTCCTACAAATACTGAGTTCATTTGTCTTAAAAACTGCTGCAATGTTTTGATATGCAGCAGCAAAAATCACAAGAAAACAACTCTGCAAGAAATAGTATTTGTTTTCAATCTTGTTTTATTCTGTAGCACTTTGGGATTGCTTTTAAATAATAAAAAATTATCTACAAAAAAATGTATTATTATTTATTTTTACAAATAAAATGTATTATTACAATTATTATAAGTAGTATCCTTTAGCCTGGAGGGACTGTTTTTTGGTTATTTTCCACCTCTGTGTTTGTGCTTCAACAGTAGTAGCTTTCTTTAGGTGTAACACCATGGTTAGCCTCAAATGTTCCTCTGTGATCCATCCACTATTATATCTACCTATATACTTTGTGCTTTTCACAATAATATGAGCCACACAAACTGTACCCATGAAAACATTTTTTTTTCTTCTTGTCTCTCAGAAAATCACCTTTGACATGTACAGACGCATGGTAAGTTACAGTATTTAATAAGTAATGATGTTTAAAAATACACATGCTGGTATTCAGTCTGATTTCATTATAGCACCCCCCAGGGCTGAACTGGGGTAAAAAAAAATCAGCCATGGACTTTTAAGAACTAGACCAGCCCACCACAATCGGCCGGACACCACCCATCCTTGCACTTCCCTTCAACACATGTACATACCAGCAGGGTTCAACATTAGCAGCATCTACCAGCCAAATGCTGATCAAATATGCAAGTGGCCGGTAGATTTGCTTGAGTCACCAGCCAAAAAAAAAAAAAGTAAAATTTTAACAGTCACTAGCCATTTGGCTGGTGGACAAAAACTTAATGTTGAACCCTGCATACCAGCCCCTATAATACTCTCTTTTAGCTGAGTGGTGAGTAAGAGAGTAAGAGAATGATAATGTACTCACTGAGTCAAACAGGCTGCCTGGCTCTTGATGGCAGGTTGAGAGTGGAGCATGGCTGTCATCAAGATGTCTTGATGACACTTAACAAGTGGTTAGTCTGTAAGTTGAGCTAAAGCTGCATTTTGTACACAGTATGCAACTTGTGTTATTGTGGAATGTGGATAAATCAGAAAGCTATAGTACTATGTTTGCAAGTGCCTTAGCTTGCTAAAACATAAATCACATTAGCTTACTAACAGCTAACACGTCCTCTCTTGTAGACAAGGGTGCTAAAATCATCGTTTGACATGCTAAAAATCTCGTGTTCTTAGCTAGCTACTGGCACTTTGTGGAGTTTGCCGCCAGTGGGGGCGGGACTTAAATGCACACACACTCTCTCTCTCTATGATAGGATGGAAGTGGGCCATAATAGAATGTGATTCGACCAGAGTGCAGCCCATTCAGCCCAAACAAATAGGCCGATGGCCAATCCATGCCTGACCCCCTGTATCTAATGGTTGCTAATGGTTGATGGTTTGAAGCTGTAAAGTGAGTTGAGATTTAAAACAGTGAGCAGGATATTTTCTCAGCTGGGTTTCTGTCTACAGATTTGAAAGTACAGTTGATGTCCTTTGGTTTATGACACTTTCTTTCTTTTATAAAAATGTAAAAATAAAATAAAACAATTTTGTTTGTTCCTCTTTCATTCTAGAACATTTTCTATCAACAAGCTATCATGAGGTCAAAGGTCAAATCTAGCGTGTCCCTTGGAGCGTAAGTTCCTCTGGCTTCTTATCTATGTGGGAACCTTTCTATGGGTTACAATTCATTTAAAGGGTTTCTTGTAATTAAGACTTGTCTTGTAATTACGTGCAAACTTTCTTCTCCTCATTATATGATAATAATATATAATAAAATATCTTTAGTTTATCAGTATTTAGTGATCTGTTAAAGAGCCCCAATTTCATTTCCAGCATCATATTTGTACTCTTGGGATCTACTAGAATAGGTTTACATGCTTTGATGTTCAAATAACATACTATGTTTCTCATACTGCCCATTGCTGCAGCTCCTCTGTCTGAAACACTCTAGCTGTGTTCAAATCCGTTCCCTCATTCACTCACTCACTATTCCCTATATAGTGTTTATTAAATAGTAAACTATATAGGGAATGACCGAACCAGATTTCGGACACTCACTGAAAACATCGTTGCGTCAGTAGATGCGCCGGTTATTTGTGTGACGGAGGCGTCATGTAAAAAAACTGAAACAAAAATGCTTCTAATACGTCCCTGAAACAAACTGAGCACTCAGGAGGAAAGTAGAAGGTTGCATACATGTTTCGCGGGTGCTTCTGCTTCTTCTTCTCTGCCGGGAAAACATGAAGCGTTGCATTGTGGGATACGGGAGTAAAATGTAGGGTACATCATATGTACGCTCAATTCGAATACCACTACAAAATGACGAACACACTATATAGTGCACTATTTTCGTGATAGGGAACAGTTTCCAACACAGCTTCTGTCTGAGCTCTTGGCCCGCCTTCCTGAAAAGCCCAGTCTGCTCTGATTGGTCAGCTGGTCCACTCTGTTGTGATTGGTCAACCCATTTCAAACAAGCCACTGGGCGGGCTGTGCTTGCTCAGGGAGCACCTATGGGCAGCACAGATGAAAAACTGGGCTGGCTTTCTCAATCAGTGACATCACTAATGGAAGAATTTCAAACAGGAATGTGGGCGAGTCGTTTCAGACAGTTCTGAAAGTGCTGTCTGTGGGAGAGAAAGCTCCATTTGGAGTAAAATGTGTTTTTTGTACGTTATACATCATTAGATACATAAATAAACTATATAACACACGAAAGGACAGAAAAAATCCCAAAAAGCATAATAGGGGCTCTTTAAAACATTGCTGGAGGTTCTGTGCATCTGATTGGTCTCATGATCGTTCTGTTTCTGCAGACTGGCCAAGTATGTCACGACCTACAAGAACCATGACCCGTTCCTGGCTCCCTGTCTACCCAGCAACCCTTGGCAAACAGACAATGACACATACTGGACTCTCAACATGAGACTGTGAGAGCTGCTTCCTTTTCTGTTTGGCTTCTTTAGATAATAAGCTTCGTAGTCTTTAATTTCGATGCCATATGCCAGAACAGGGTTGAGGGTGTGGTTAACACAGCCAGTGGGTTTGTGTACACTCTGACTGAAACACCCTGGTAATGTGGATACTTGCCCCAGTCATGTATGAGCAGTGAGTGACTCAGCCTGTGTTTGTGTCCAGAATTGATGTTCCCACTAAGATGCGAGTAGAGCGCTGGTCCTTCAGCTTGTTCGAGCTGCTGAACGACCTGCGAGGCCGAGACGACTTCAAGGTCTTCCTCAAGAAGGAGTTCAGCGGTATGTCGCCACATGCCATTAAACACCTTTCAGTTCGGACTGGGAATATCTTGTGCTGAACCCGACTGAGCAATCCTGACATGGTTGAGGGATGGTTTGTGTTTACAGCTCTCAACACAAGCATTCCCATCACTTTCTCAGCAACCCTCCCGCTTGTAAAATGGAACTTGGGTATTTGTACAAGTCTTTATTTTATTTAACCACCCTCGCAGTAGGCCTAAGGCAATGCAGAGTCTAAATTGTGATATTTCTGTTCCTCCCATGTCAGATATGTGATATTTTGGATATTACGTTCTTTTAAGTTCCTATATGCAGAATACATGGATATGAGGTACAAAAAGTTCTCAAGACATGCAGCCAGTGGTGGAATGCTAAGTACATTTACTCAAGTACTGTGTAGTTCTAGGACACTCTTTTATCAGTGTTTGTGTGTGTGTGTGTGTGTGTGTGTGTGTGTGTGTGTGTGTGTGTGTGTGTGTGTGTGTGTGTGTGTGTGTGTGTGTGTGTGTCCCAGGGGAGAACTTGGCTTTTTGGGAGGCAGCTGAAGAACTGAAGTGGGGCACTGCATCGTCCATAACATCAAAATCTGAGACAATTTTCAAGTAAGTCAATAAAAAGTGGACTGCTTATGTGTGTGTGTGTGTGTGTGTGTGTGCGTGCGTGCGTGCGTGCGTGCATACAACAATTACAAGAAGCTATTGAAATCTTGGATCTTGGGCTTAAATATGCATGAAAAATGTAAAGTAAAAGCGAAAACTCTAAGACATAATAGTACAGTTAAATGATAGGGCTAAAATGTTAAATTACCCTTTAAATGAAATATCCATGGATAAGTAAGCAACAATAAAAGAAAGGATAAAAGCAGCACTCTTGAAGTATTATTTATTAAAGTGCTCATATTATGCTCATTTTCAGGTTCATAATTGTATTTAGAGGTTGTACCAGAATAGGTTTATGTGGTTTAATTTTCAAAAAACACCATATGTTTGTTGTACTGCACATTGCTGCAGCTCCTCTTTTCACCCTGTGTGTTGAGCTCTCTGTTTTAGCTACAGAGTGAGACATCTCACTTCTGTTCCATCTTTGTTGGGAGTCGCACATGAACAGTAGCTAGGAAAGGACTACTAGCCAGTCAGGAGCAGAGTATGAGGGCGTGCCTCGCTAGCAGCTAGGCAAGCATTATAACGTGTGTTACAAAGTGACGCACGTTTGTCTCTGAAGTAAAGTCTGGACTACATTAGAGCTGTTTGGAGCAGTTTGTGAACAGTGTTTTCTGTTGGAGATGGTAAGTCCCTATGGGGTGGACTTTGGGTTTTTTCACTTTGTAAACCTATAAAGTGCACAAAAAAGATATATAACACAATAAAGGAAAGGGAAAAAGCCAAAAAGCATAATATGAGCACTTTAAGACTTTCCCACTGCTTCATCAGGACTGTGTGGGTATGGTTTGATCAAATTTGGTTCACAGTCCTGCCAACATCAGAATCAGAATCAGCATTAATGGCCAAGTCAGTGTGAACACATACAGGGAATTTGACTCCGGCCTTTTGTTGTTCTCAAAGTTCATACACAGAAATAGACAAACGGCTCAAAACAAGGACAAAAACGCTGCACAAGGTAAACATAAACATTTCACTACTATGTACAGATATACGTTTGAAAAGTGTATATATACATATACACATGCATATGTATTCATACATGTAAACAGACAGCTCTATGAGGATTGCAAACAGTAAGACAATAGGACAATGCTAAAGTGCTAATGGAGCTAGAATAAATAGAGTTATTAATATAACTTTACTTTATTGTCCCCAAGGGGACAATTCTTATTCACAACACTGTACTATGGACAGCACGCTTACAGAAAAACAGAAGTACAAACATAACATGTTTATATACCTGAGGTAGGTGGATATGACGGTATATACAGTGTATATTTGACACATAAAATCTATAATTGACTGAAAGGTGGATGCTTGGAGTTCCAGGGTTATTGCACATTGATTGGTCCTGACACTACGGACTGATGTTCAGTGTTGATCATAGTGACGGCCTGAGGGAACAAACTGGTCCTATGTCTGCTTGTTTTCATCAGAAAACAACCCACCAACTGTCATCACCTCTTTACAATAGAGCAACACCCAAATGAATCCAGTGAGGAGAACAGAGACCAAACACAAATACAGGACTCTGTCATGTGAAATAAATTAACTTTAGCAGTAAATAGTGTCATCACATGGGACTATAGCCCCCATAGTGAGAAGCTGATTGAGAAAACAGGGTTTAAGGGCCTTTCATACACAAACTAGTCAAGTCTAGTCAACTTTATTGTCAATTCTGCAATATGTGCCAGACATACAGAGCAATCGAAAATACGTTTCCCTCCACCCACGGTGCAAAGGACACACACATGTATAATATAAAAGATAAGTAAGGGGTGGGTGTTGATCTTCCTGACAGCATGGGGAATGAACCTGTTTGCCAGTCTGGTGGAACAGGCTTGGAGGCTCCAGTACCTTCTCCCAGATGGCTGTGTAAGGGGTGGCTGGCGTCACCCACAATGCTGGTTTGCATTGTGGGTGAAGTATTATATTTCCAAACTTGGACTACACCCAAACCCCAATGTCAGCCAAGATATTGATTTGGAGTGCATGTGTTTTCAGGACCTTCCTGGCCCCCGGTGCCCCCCGCTGGATCAACATTGATGGCAGGACAATGGGTCTGACAGTGAAAGGCCTGGACCATCCTCACCGCTATGTGCTGGAAGCAGCTCAGACACACGTTTTCCTGCTCATGAAAAAGGTGCGTCTGTGTACTGATGAAGAGGCCAAAAAAAGGCCCTTTTTCTTACTCTGTAGCTAATAATACAGTTTTTGCCAAATTGCTCACACATTTGTTGTTGGAATGTGGCTCAATGTGTCAAAACTCTTCACACAATCCAAATAAGACAACACTTGGAGATAAATATCTCACTTCTATGTCAAGATGAAACTCTGCAACCAAAACGTAAGGCTTCTGTGAAAGATTGTTCCAGTACAGAACATTTTACATTTCAATAAACACAAAAAGAAGAGGCATGCGGCCATGTGGTTGGCGGTCATACACTTTCCAGTGCCAAGGAGAAAATAATTCCTCAATCGGATTGAGGAATGGGGAATTAAGGGGGTCAAGTAGGGACCTAGAGTGGCATGGTGATGCCCTACAGACTAATGGTGGCACACACGGTGATATTTCCCCAATTTCCCAAACTTTACCAATAAGTGTTTCATGATTAATGTGAGGACCTACTGAGATCTCTGGCACTGTTTAGATTGTAATTAAGTCACTGCCAAAGTTGATGTACCCTTCCAGAACAGAGTAGTTGACTGGGTCTACAGAGGTTACCAGATCAGATAAGTCAAGGATATGACATATGATATGTATATAATATCCACGCTATAATTGGTCATACGTATTTTCAGATTCAAGGTGCGTTGAGGTCACCTGCAGTCTTGTGTGCTTTCATTGGTACAGGATACTTTCTTCCGTTACCTCAAGTCCCCAGTGTACAAAGACATGCAGAAGAAGGCCCTGAACCCTGAGCCTCATAACTTCAGGTTGGTGGTGGATCCCTGCCGTACCTTTCTGACATCACTGCGCAACACATTCTCACTCCCAGCGCGTCAAAAAGCTATGTTTGGTCAGGTGCCTTTGGCGGTTGTTATTAATGCAAAAAGTCTCCCTAGGCTATGCTCACACTTGGTGTCTTTTTTGAGAAGAAAAAGTTGACTAGGGTGCTTTTGTAGTGAAAAAAAAAGAAGCTGGCAGCGTTTTTATTCCAAAAAGCAGCCGAGAGCATCTTTTATTGCTATAACAACAGCTACTGCTCCAGTATCCTAGCTAGAGCGCTATGTGGAAAAACCAGAAAATCTGAATATATGTTTTATAGTTTGGAGGAACTGACTCTTTAACTCTTTATTGCTGTACAGTGAACATGATATTTCACCATGCAATCTGTTGTCCTCCCAGGTAAAAATTGAAAATTAACCCTTCTTTAGAACCTTTTTTGAGGTTTTGACAGTTTTTTAGTATTTTGTTTCTGCACCTTTTTTCCACTACCACTGGATTCACCACTAACATCAACTTATAACCACTAGTTTAACACTTTTATTTTTTTAAATGATTAATAAACCTCATTTAGATGATATACCCATTTTTTTGAGTTAAGAAAAGCTGAAATTATGCATTTTTTCAACAAATAGTTACTGTATGATTGAGTTGATAATCTCAGACTGTCAAAGTTTAGTCAGGATACTGTTTAGAAACCATTTCCTAGTTTTTTCAAATGCTATAAAATACAATTAAACACCCAAAATACAATGAAAGTAGTGATCTGACCCGTTATTTTTGGGCAATTTGCTTGAAAGAAACCCAAATTTCTGATTTCTGAAAACGGTCATATTTGACCTGAAGACAAGAGGGATCAGGCTTGTTACAGGTTTAAACTGTCGTGCGTGAACCCGTTTCTGTAAACCAACTGAAAGCCACTAAAAAGACTGTCCCTCCCACCAAAATGAAGCTTTCCAATCATCTTGAGTTCACCATGTTTCTGTTTCCACCCTAGTCCAGCCCAGCTGGAGAACAATGCTCAGAACCGGAGCCTGGGCATCCATCCCATCATCCTGTGGCAGCAGGAGGAGGAGCAAAAGGCCAAGGCCACCGCTGCCTCCGCTCCGGTCGATGTCAAGGCCATGATGAGCAAAATAGACCGGAAGAAGTAAAGATATATAATGCGTGTGTGTACAGGGTTGTACATGTGATGTCTCACACACACACACACAAGTACCAACACAGGAACCAGCCCTCTTTTAGGGAGTATACACAGTGTAGAAGAATGCTTTCCTCAGTGTTCTGAAATTGAATGTTGTTCTGTTTTAGCAAATTATCGAAGGTGAAAAATCCAGTTTTTATTATGAAGGATTACTGAACAAGCCTATTAGGCACAGGCCCAAGCTAAGCCTATTGTTTGTCTGATATTCACTAAATGCTTCAATGTTTCTGTCTAAAAGATGTAATGTAATCAGACTTTAGCATCATTTCATTACCAGTCATAGTCAAAATGCACCACAGTAGGTCAGTACATTGCCGTTAAAGAGAGCTCACTTCTCTATGGAAGATTTCCACAGTATGTAAATCTGGTTACTTGGCCACATTTAATAAAAGAGGTCAAGAGAAAGCATTTTCAAGACTTTCATTGTGTTTGTGTGTGTTAATAGTTAAGGTGGAATTTCTGTATACAGGTAATACTAGTCCCATGTGAATATGGCTTAAGTGACTAATGTCAACAAAAATCTTTGAACTTGGTCCAGTATTGAACGAGAACGCAGCAATGTAACCCTTAAGAGCAGAGATCTTCAACAGGGGTTCCGGGACCCCTAGGGGGCCCTCAGAGTTACTGCAGGGGGGCCTCCAAATTATTGATTTTTTTTTCTTCCAAAAACTAAAATGTCTTAACATAAATCCAACATACTATTTGCAAATATAAATCAGCCTATTTGTAGAAAGAATAGGTAATAGGCCTATAGGTAAGGTAGTCACTAAGGTAGCCATCCACAGATACAGTTAATATATAGGTTCACTATACAGATACAGTTAATATATAGGTTCACTATGTATAACATTAAAACATGATTTATAAAAGTATTCCAACAATTATAATTTTAATAGCTTAGTATTGTATGCACTAAAAAAGGTATGTATAAAGGCTTAGCAGTTGTTTTTTCCGGTCGCCGCCATAAAGCCAAAAAGTCTCGATCTCCGAATGCAACGTAACATGGAGGAGAGTAAAGACGGAAAGCTCCTAAAGCTTAGTTCCATATAAATGCACGGATTATTTGTTGTTTTGTCGTTAGTGAAATGCAATATTGACCTTGTAGTTGAAAAAGGAGCCTCATATAGGAATGGCATTTCCTCCTATGGAGTCCGTTCATTCGCATTCGGAGATCGACACTTTTTGACTGACAAGATGGCGGATAGCGTAAACAACAACTGCTAAAGTGAGTCGTTCAAAAACCTTTTTTAGTAAACTCTGTGTACACAAACAATGTTCTCTATGCTGGACTTCATGTGTAGAGCCCCTGGCGATACTTGGAGCAAAGTTTCATGTTGTGTCGAGCCTTCTTAGTGTTTAAAAAAGTAGCGATTTTGATGCTATCATAGTAGTGTCCCTAGTACTACCATTCAAAAAGCCATTTGACCGAAAATGAAAATACGGTCAATCTTAAAAGTGACGCTTCCGTCCTAATTAATTATTCTCCTAAACTAAAGTTTGACTCGGGTGCATTCACAAAAAGACCTTGGGTTGCATTTTGGCGAGAGTTATGCTTTAAAGGTCAGGCAAAGGTTGGAAGTCCCTCTAGAAGACAGAACATGTAACAACAACCACATAGTAGCATTGACAATGCATAAGCCTGAGTATTGTCGTACATATTTATAACAGGCTGTATTTGAGCATTGAATTTGAATTCGAATATTAAAAAAAAATGACAAATGGTATGGTATTATAAAGGAAGATTGACAGCTCTAATGAACATACACGTTCCACCAAAACAATTTCCTTTCGAGGCTATTTTGCAGAGGCACCGTGGCTTTTCCCAGCCCTTAGCGCCGCCCAAGACAACTGTGATTGGTTTAAAGAAATGCCAATAAACCAGAGCACGTTTTTCTCCCATCCCAGAATGCTGTGTGGACTAGCCAGACCTTCCTCCGCAGCGCTGTGGAGGAAGGTCTGGCAAAGTGAGACTAGACCAGGGTTATCTGACCCATGTTCAACTATTCTTATGTCAATTCAAACCAAGCCAGTCAACATGGGTTGATCCCTGGTCATGACAATTCAGATACTACGTGGGTCACAACCAGGACGTGATGCATACAGATTACCTCAAGTGCTGTAAACACATCATATTAAAGGGTAATTTGGGGGTTTTTTCAACCTGGACCCTATTTTCCTATGTTTTATGTGCAAGTGTATTAAGAGTGAACGAGGGAGGGTCTTAACAAGATGATGCCATGGGTTGTATCCACAGATTTACAAACATCTCTTTCTCCATGTAAGTCTATGGGAAAAAGTCTTTTTGGGCTCCATGGTATCACGTGATGGACACAGAAGTTGTAATTCCATTGTTTGGCCACTATGTCAAATGTCTTTGTATTGACTCAGTATTTTATTGCACCACGTGAAAAATTTAGAGCGACAGCATTTACAATACTCAGCACCATTTTATTTTACTAACTGGCACACATGAACTACACTTTACTAATTTCCATAAAAGTGCCCGTTTAGTGTTATCTGCGTCAATTGATCGAGTGAATTAAACCACACAAGATGCTTTTCTCTAAAGACAAAATGTTTTTACTATACATTATTATTTTACAAAGTTTCTGCAAAGTCAAATAAAAAGTCTGGAGCAATAAAGGGTTATTTGGCCATGCCGGACAGCCAGCTGAGTTTGAATAAAGAAGGAGCGGCTGTGTCTTCGTCCTGATCAGCCAGCTGTCTGAACAGGCTGCCCGGTCGGAAGCTGTCCTCACGGCCCGCTGCGGAGGAGGAGGGAGGCGCCTGCTGGAGGAAGGAGGAAACGTCAGGTTTGCTAAGGTTTTAGTGAATTGTCTTCTTGGTAGGCCTGTAACAATTATTACATAATTGTCTAGATGTCAATTCTTTTGAAATAATCACGATTTCTTTATTTAACCGCAATCATTTCCTAACATTGGCTAAGGTCTTAAAGTGTATGACTACTAATTGGGGGGCTATCCAAAGGATATCACCCCAGCATTCAAAATGTCTAGTGAGAGTTGACTCTTAGCATTATGTCAAAGTAAAGAATATGAGAACTTGTGGGGACTACTTTCAGTGTTTTCAGAGGAACCTTTGAATGGTTACACAACTCTGAAGCTGTTATTATCGAACATCTGATCGAATGATTCACAGAAAACCAATTAATATGGTGTCGATTGGCTCACCACTGAACAGTTCTGATTTTTTAAAACACGGTTTGTTGGAAATATTTTCAAGTTTGCCCGCTTATCGATAGTAAGATCAACACAATAGAATCTTGGTACCCAGTATAGAGATGAGACATGCTAAGCCTAGCTTACCACAAAGACTGGAGCACGGGGACACTGCTTGCCATGCAAAGTGATAAAAGTCAGCTTCTACTAGCTCCAAAGCAAACTGATAGTTATCATGTCACAGCTGGTAAGACAGAAAACAAGACTTTTCCCCATAATTTCAGTGTTGTTTTTTTTTTTGTTTTTGTTTAAAGGGGAAGCTTAAAGGACAATTCTGGCGCAAAACGAACCTAGGGGTTAACAGATGTGTACCCACTCGATCGTTCTCTGGGACATGTTTTCATGTTAATGAATGTTCAACCCTAACCCTTGTAGCTTGAAACAAGCTAGCGCGGACCGCTGATTAGCTTACAATGCTGGGATTCGGAGCACAGGGAAAGTAAAAACAAATTGCTAATTATACCACCTAAATGTTAACCGAAGCATTGAGAACTTTGTAAGTGTACAGACAGTTTATTAAAAAGATAGATTATAAGACAGTCGCGTTCTCGTGTACAGGCAGCCGCCGTCTTGGGAGCTACTGTCTTTCTAAACTCTCTTTTTAATAAACTGTCTGTACACTAACAGTGTACATTTACTCATTATGCTACAGTTGAAGTGTGGTGATATTTTCAGCCTTTTTAGTGGTATAAAATAGCGATTTGTTTTTACTTTCCCTGTGCCCCAAATACTAGCGTTGTAAGCTAATCAGCGGTCCGCGCTAGCTTGTTTCAAGCTACAAACACATTCGATTAGCATGAAAACATGTCCCAGAGAACGATTGAGTGTGTACACATCTTTTATTAACCCCTAGGTTCGTTTTGCGCCGGAATTGTCCTTTAAAATGTGACGATTTCGGACAAATCCCAACTTGAGCTGCATAAAGACATAAAGACACTGCTTTTTTATTTCTGCTGACATTAACACAAATTTCAATAAATACTGAATGAATCTCAAGATGGGATTGGTCCACTCAAAACAGGTAACAATGCCCAAGGGTCACTGTTGCTGTGCTGCTGTCCCATTAAATAATTATCTAATCAATAGTCTGATCCCGAGCTGCATTATGAGCCCAAGCAGAGTGTGGGGAGATTAGTGAGAGCAGAGCAGAAGAGCATCCTGAAGTTCCAACCCAGACACCACAATCATTTCAGTAGTTAATAAAGTACTGTCACACACTGCAAAATGCACAGAGTGGAAATCAAGGAACTACTGAAAAATACCACACACACACACACACACACACACACTGAACAATCAAAATTGAAATCGCGATATGAAAGAATGCGAACGTGAATATTTAGTTGAATGTTTGGCGTAACATTTGATTTAACATTTTTCATTCCTCTTATCATTATACTTACTGTTTTTTCATAGGATACATGCTGGACTACTGTTACATATCACAGAAATGTCCTATTTCAGTGGATTTTTCATTATTCTTTTACTTTATTTCAGACTGATCTCATGAAGTGGCCTATGTACGACACGTCAATTCGCATGCCAGTATTGGCGTGTTATCAAGACGCATAGCTCAAAATGCGTACAGATAACACCACTTGGCTTTAGGAAAGTGGCTTGTATGTTAACACGACGTCATGATATCACGTTGTTTATTTAACATGATCGTAGAAGGTGCAATATGTAGCTAAAGATGTAGATGTTTTCCCCCAAATTGTTCAGTCCTAACACACACACACACACACACACACACACACACACACACACACAGAAACTTGCCTGGGTTTCTCGCACTCAAAAACGCTGGGAAGGCAGAGGGTGTAACAGACAACATTTACCCAAGGTGGAACAAAACAAATGACACAGAGAACATTTCTTTTACTGGTCAGCTGAAGAAATGGCTTATTGATAATCAGATGTGTGCACATTAGACTCCTGACTGCCTGTTGACTTTTGCTGTGTGCCTGCAGATGTGTCTTGGTTTTGTTTGCTTGTGGTTTTTAATCGGATATGTTGTGTTTGTTACTTCTTCTTGTGCATTGTGCCTGTCTGAATGTTGCCTCGTGTATGTTGCTTTTACGTGCTGACTGAAATAAGTCATTTATATTGTATTTGATGTTTTTTTTAGGTTGGCATTTTTAAAAAAACTGGCCAGGGACAACAGATGAAAATGAGCCTGCTGAGCTAACTCGGGCTCATTTACAGTGACTTTGCTGTTGATTCATGAGCACTGTCCCTGTCTAATAA